>NC_091952.1:19048304-19073304 GCF_031021105.1 Erythrolamprus reginae
GCCATGTGCCTAAGCTTGGAGACTCCTGATTTAAAGCAACAGCATTTCTTTTTCTGGGAGTTGAAGTCCATAAGTCTTAAAGTTGCCAAGTTTGGGGACCCCTAACTTAGAGAGTGGTTGTAAAGCACTATAAAGTCTAGTCTAACACTGATGATGTTACCTAATTTGAGTAATGAAACATCTGCAAGAAAACAACCAAGCTCAGAAAGTACCAAGGACCCTTAATCTTTTGCTAATCAGGAGTACATTTTATATACACTGGTCAAAAAAATAAAGGGAACACTTAAACAACACAATATAACTCCAAGTAAATCAATCTTCTTTGATTTACTTAGGAAGCAACACTGATTGACGATCAATTTCACATGCTGTTGTGCGCATTCAACTTTGTACAGAACAAAGTATTTGATAAGAATATTTCATTCATTCAAATCTAGGATGTTATTTGAGTGCTCCTTTATTTATTGTACTGACACACAAATACACATATGTTTTTTTCCTATCGGATATATTCATTTTATTTATTTATTTATTTATTTTGTCCAATACATAATAAAGGTTAATGAGATTAACCATGTAGAATATATATCAAAGAAAGGAAAGGAAGGAAGGAAGGAAGGAAGGAAGGAAGGAAGGAAGGAAAGGAAAGGAGTGAAGATATAAGAATAAAATACAATACATCAATGTACATCAATGGAGGACAGAGGAAGAGATATATGAGTGGAGGAAAAGAAATATGAGATATAGGAGAGACAATTGGACAGGGGATGGAAGGACGCCCTGGTGCACTTATGCACACCCCTTACTGACCTCTTAGAAATCTGGCGAGGTCAATCGTGGATAGTCTAAGGGAAAAATGTTGAGGGTTAGGGGTTGCTACTATGGAGTCCCGTAGTGAGTTCCACACTTTGAAAACTCAATTGCTAAAGTCATATTTTTTAAAGTCCAGTTTGGAGCGGTTAATATTAAGTTTGTATCTGTTGCGTGCTCTTCTGTTGTTGTGGTTGAAGCTAAAGTAGTCATTGACAGGCAGGATATTGCAGCGTATGATCTTGTGGGCAATACTTAGATCATGTTTAAAGCATCGTAGTTCTAAGTAGTGATGGGCGAACCCAACGGTGTTCGGATTCGGCAAGTTTGGCCGAACTTTACACAAAATTCGGCCGAACCCGAACTGAACTCGAACTCGAAACCGAACAGGGAATCCCTCCCACAAAAAGATTCCGGGGGCAGAGCTTTGACCTCACCGGCAGGTTGCTAAGGATGCCAGGGTGATCACTTCCTGCATTCCATGGAATCCAGGAAGTGATCACCTTGGCGTCCTTAGCAACCTGCCGGTGAGGTCAAAGCTCCGAATGCCGAACATGACCCCGAACTTTGCCCAAAGTTTGGAAAACTTTCGTGTTCGTGTTCGGCATACTGAACACCGCAAAATTTGGTACGGACACGAATTGTGCGGGTTCTGTTTGCCCATCACTAGTTCTAAGCTTTCTAGATCCAGGATTGTAAGTCTAGTTTCGTAGGGTATTCTGTTTCAAGTGGAGGAGTGAAGGGCTCTTCTGGTGAAGTATTTTTGGACATTTTCGAGGGTGCTTTCATAGATTTTCATGGGTAAAATCTACATATTTGGTGTGTTCATTTCCCCCCCATGTATCGAGAGTGTTTTTGTGATGTTACGATGAGATCAGACCTGTCCTCTTCAGGCTGGTATCCCTGGCTTTGCGCTGCTGCAAACAAACTTTGTTTTTAAATATTAGGGGAGGGGGATCATTAAATTTATTTTTGGATTTATTTTAGGACTTTAACCAGAGATAGGAAATTTTCCACAATTGTTTGTGGTTTGCCGTTTAGCATCGGTGACATGTACGTTTTTTTAAAAAAAGAATGAATGAATGAAGGAAGGAAGGAAGGAAGGAAGGAAGGAAGGATTCAGCTTCTTCATCCCCAATTTAGATACTGTAGCTCTTCATGTCCACCCACAAAGATGATTTATTCCCCTTCCTAGATGACAATCTTCTCTTTAAAGGGTTGCCTATTAATGCATTTCATTTTAAAGATAAGATGTCCCAAAGGGGCTTTTTTTTTTCAAGAGGCAACTGGGTTTTCTGTTTTTTCTTTGAAGACATTTTGCTTCTCATCCAATGAACTTCTTCAGCTCTGAATGAGATGAGATTCTTCGATGAGATTCCTGGATGAGAAGCAAAACTTCTTCAAAGCCAGAAAGTCCAGTTGCCTCTTGAAAAAAAAAGCCCCTTTGGGACAACCATGACCTGTATGGCTGAGAATCAACATAGATGTTTAAAGAGAAGGAACTTTTTTGTTTGATTCAGCCTGGATGCTGTTCAAATCCAAGCAAATCTGGGAGGCTCAAAATCATACCATAAAAATATCCTTCTCTAAAAAAAAATTAAAAATAAAAGCACAAAACTAGTACAAAATATAGCCACCAAATAATTACAGGATGGCAACGCGACAACAAAGCAGACAAAGACATTATAAACAGGGGAGCCCCATCCACCATATTTCAAAGCTAGAATAAACAGCCAACATCCAAAAACTGTCCATCAGCAGCAGAGAGAGCAAATAATCACCAACTTGCCCATTACGATGTCTTTCTGTTATAATTATAACAATTTATCTCTAAACATGCCTAATAGAAATTAGCAGATGTGAATGTTACGTGCATTAATAGCATCATGTGTCCTTTTTTTAAAAAGCACTGGGTAAGATGCCATCCTAATTCTTCATAAATATTAACAGTAATGATGGGCGAACTGAACCTGCACAATTTGGGTCTGTGCCGAATTTTGCGGTGTTCAGTATGCCAAACACGAACCCGAATTTTTTTCAAACTTCGGGCAAAGTTCGGCGTTCTGAGCTTTGACGTCACCGGCAGGTTGCTAAGGACGCCAAGGTGATCACTTCCTGGATTCCATGGAATCCAGGAAGTGATCACCTTGGCGTCCTTAGCAACTAGCCGGTGACGTCAAAGCTCCGCCCCTGGAATCTATTCGTGGGAGGGATTTCCCGTTCGGGTTCGAGTTCGGGTTTGGTTTGGGTTCGGCCAAATTTTGCGTAAAGTTTATCTGAACTTGCCGAACCCGAACACCGTTGGGTTCGCCCATCACTAATTAACAGTAATCTTTGCTACGACTTTGCACGGCAGGGGTGTTGAAGTCAAAGCCTGGGGCTCAGATCTGGCCTGTAGGGCATGGGGCTGTCTTGGAAACAGTGAAGGATTGGCCCATGGGGCTTCTGTCAGTTAAAATGGACTCCCAAGCTCCATTTTCGGCTGCCATGGACTCCTGCAACCCTCTGCCAGTGAAAACAGGAGGGCAATCCTCCCAAACTCTATTTTCAGTGGCAGAGGGTTGCAGGAGGCTGTAGCAGCTGAAAATAGCTTGGGTGCCCATTTTTGCTGGTGGGGCACTCGGGCCACCACAGGTGCCCCCAACATGACATCAAAGTGACATCAAGCTGGCCACACATACACACCCAGCCACATACTCCTAAGGATAAACACAATAAACACAATCCGATATCTCGTATTTCTTCTCTACTATATCCTCTATAACCTTCATTGTGTATTATTGTGTATTGGACAAAATAAATAAATAAATAAAATAAACTCTGGTGTAACCCTCAATGAAATTGAGTTTGACACCCCTGGTGCAAGGCAATTCAGTTACTAGCATATTCCAGATATAAAGAGTAAATGTCTGTAAATACCTACGAGACCGCCTTCTGCCGCACGAATCCCAGCAGCCGATTAGGTCCCACAGAGTTGGCCTTCTCCGGGTCCCGTCGACTAAATAATGCTGTCTGGTGGGACTCAGGGGAAGAGCCTTCTCTGTGGCGGCCCCGGCTCTCTGGAATCAACTCCCTACGGAGATTTGAACTGCCCCCACCCCCCCCTCGCCCTCCGCAAGACTCTGAAGACCTATCTATGTCGCCAGGCATGGGGTAATTGATGTATCCCCTTTTTTGGCCAGTAAGATTTATGTGTGGTTATGATTAGTGATGGGCGAACCGAACCCACACAATTCGAGATTCAAACTGCTCCTACCCTCCTCACCTTCTGCAAAATGCTAAAGCCGCCCCGAAGTCTACGGAGAGGGGCGGTATACAAATCTAATAAATAATAATAATAAAGACCCATCTCTGCCACAAGGCGTGGGGGGATTAACCTCCCCCCTTCTTCTCCGACCTCTGTATTGATTAGCTGGACTGAGTGTGTACGATTGTGTAGTTAATGGGTTTTTATGACAATGTATTTTAATTTAGTTTAAATTTTAACGTTAGATTTGTATTGTATTGTATTGCTGCTTTGAGGTTAGCCGCCCCGAGTCTTCGGAGAGGGGCGGCATACAAATCTAATAAATTCAAATTCAAAAAAATTCAAAATAACTTGCAGTATATTGTAAAATTGATATATAGTATCAGTAGATGACAAAGCTTTTTGGCACCGAGTGCCAAATGTGTGCTCCTGTAATGGGTACCAGGGGGAACCGGGTGGGGGGAATGGCGTTCCAGTAGGGGAAATAGACACTTGCGTGCACAAGATTTTGCCAATTTTCGGCATTTTAAATGTCCATAACCCTGGGGGGGATTATTGACCCCCTCAGAGAGGGTCCGCAACTTGGGCATCCTGCTCGATCCACAGCTCACATTAGAGAAACATCTTTCAGCTGTGGCGAGGGGGGCGTTTGCCCAGGTTCTCCTGGTGCACCAGTTGCGGCCCTATCTGGACCGGGACTCACTGCTCACAGTCACTCATGCCCTCATCACCTTGAGGTTCGACTACTGTAATGCTCTCTACATGGGGCTACCTTTGAAAAGTGTTTGGAAACTTCAGATCGTGCAGAATGCAGCTGCGAGAGCAATCATGGGCTTCCCCAGGTATGCCCATGTTACTCCAATACTCCGCAGTCTGCATTGGTTGCCGATCAGTTTCCGGTCACAATTCAAAGTGTTGGTTATGACCTTTAAAGCCCTTCATGGCATTGGACCAGAATATCTCGGGGACCACCTTCTGCCACACGAATCCCAGCGACCGATTAGGTCCCACAGAGTTGGCCTTCTCCGGGTCCCGTCGACTAAACAATGTTGTCTGGCGGGTCCCAGGGGAAGAGCCTTCTCTATGGCGCCCCCGACTCTCTGGAACCAGCTCCCCCTGGAGATTAGAACTGCCCCCATCCTCCTTGCCTTCCGTAAACACCTTAAAACTCACCTCTGCCATCAGGCATGGGGGAATTGAGGCATTCCCCCCTCCCCCGGGCCTATGCAATTTATGTATGGTGTGTCTGTGTGTATGTCTGGTTTAATAATGGGGTTTTAAAATGTTTTTTAAATTTATTAGATTTGTTGTGAATTGTTCTATTGTATGTTGTGAGCCGCCCCGAGTCTATGGAGAGGGGCGGCATACAAATCTAATAAATGAATGAATGAATGAATGAATGAATGAATGAATGAATGAACGAACAAGTAAACAAATAAAAAAATTAAAAAAATCTAAGAACATAAGAACATAAGAAGAGCCATGCTAAATCAGGCCAAAGCCCATCGAGTCCAGCATTCTGTGTCATACAGTGGCCCACCAATTGTCCATGGGGATCTTGAGCAGAAAGAGAAGGCAAGACCTGCCCTTTCCCCTGACCCCCAAACAAACGGTACCAGGCGACATGGCTCCACATGCCACTTTGGGCATACGTGCCATAGGTTCGCCATCACGGACCTAGGCTGAGCTTGATTGTCAAATGCTTAACTGGGATAGATCCGCTTAGTAGTTGGAATCAATGGGTATTTGGATGGAAAACTCTCCATAGAATATAGGAGACTGGAAAGTTAGGAGAAAAACCCCTCCACTAGCACACATTTTGATGTAACTGACAATAAAACAATAGGGGCAATGTGTATGAAGTCATCAGGCTCAAATTAATCCAATGTGTTTGAAACTTGGCTGAGCAGAAAAAGAGTCTCAATGCCCTAGAAAGGCAGGGTGAAAGGCAGATTTCATTTGAGATCCAAGGGGGGGAAATGTAGATCTTTCCATGATTCTATCCAATTGTTAGTAGTGGGGAAATAAAATGTCGATAGCAATTCTTACCAACTTCTTAAGCTTCTACGGAGAATTCAGACAGCTAGGAAACAGTATCATTCCAGTGGAGTTTTTTTATATCTCTTAAATATTTTTTATTCCATCTTTAATTTTTTTATATGAATAACTCATTATCGAATGCTCCTTCCTCCTTATTTTTGCTCAACAACCTCGGTAAACCCATATACAGTGATCCCTCGATTATCACGAGGGTTCCGTTCCAAGACCCCTCGCGATAATCGATTTTTCGCGATGTAAGGTTGCGGAAGTAAAAACAGCATCTGCGCATGCGTGCCCTTTTTCCATGGCCGCGCATGCGCAGATGGTGGAGTTTGCGTGGGCGGCGGGGAAACCCGGATCTTCGTCTGCTCACTGCTGCTGCGGCCGCCCAGCAGCTGATCTGCTCGGCGGCAGCAGCGAGGAGCCGAATCGGGCTTTCCCCTTTGCGTGGGTGGCGGGGAAACCCCGATCTTCGTCTGCTCGCTGCTGCTGCAGCAGCAGCGAGCAGACGAAGATCGGGGTTTCCCCGCCACCCACGCAAAGGGGAAACCCCGGCTCCTCGCTGATTCCCCCGCTCGCCCGCCCGCCTGCCCACCCACCGCCCGCCGCCCGCCAGCAAGAGGGGGAGAGATAGAGAAAGAGAGAGAAGGAAAGAAAGAGATGAGAGAGGGAGGAAGAGAGTGTGAGAGAGGAAGAAGCAAGATAGAGAAAGAGAGAGAGAAAGAAAGATGAGAAAGGAAGGAAGAGAGTGACGTCATCGGGTGGGAAAAATCACGATATAGCGTTTCGCGAAGATCGAGATCGTGAAAATCGAGGGATCACTGTAACACCAACGCTCTGTGAGCTGCACTGGATTCCCATAAGACTCCAGTTACAATTAAGGGTGTTGGTTATTGCCTATAAAGCTTAGGACCAAACTATTTATAGGACCGTCTCCTGCCACATACCTTCCAGAGACCAATAAGATCACACAGGGTTGTCCTTCTCCACATCCTGTCGATTAAGCAATGCAGGTTGGTGGGACCGCAGGGGAGGGCCTTCTCTGTGGCTGCCCCGGCTCTAAGGAACCAACTCTTCCACCCTCCAATGTCCACACTGCTCCCACCCTACTAGCCTTTTGGAAGGCTGTGAAGACCTGGCTTTGCTGGCAGGCTTGGGGGCCATGAACATTTACATCTGTTACAGCCAAATTGTGTTTGAGTGGCATACACTCAAATACAATTAATTGGACTGCATACTCTGTGGGATTTTAATTGGGATTTTTATTGTTTTAATATTTAACCTTTGACTTTTTTATTATTGTAATGTATTGTTATATTGTTATAAGCCGCCCTGAGTCCCATTCGAATTGGGTAGCATAGAAGTTGAATAGATAGATAGATAGATAGATAGATAGATAGATAGATAGATAGATAGATAGATAGATAGATAGATAGGGATGGAGGGAGGGAGGGAGGGAGGGAGAGACAGACAGACAGACAGACAGACAGACAGACAGACAGACGGATAAATAGACTGATTAGAATGATAGATGATAGGTAGGTAGATAGATAGATAGCCTCAACTAGCATCATACTCTGACATTGAAGTCCAGCATATCTATAGAATACCCATATTGGAACAAAGGTGAAATCTTCCCAGTTCGGACCAATTTGCTCGAACTGGTAGCAAACCACTGGTGATGTTATGATGATGTCATAGAACCAGATCTGTCGGTGCCAGTCCATGGATGCTGCCAACTTTTTTTTGGATTTTTTTTTGGGGGGAATTTTTTCTGATTTTTTTCCCTTCTTCTGTGGATGTACAGAAGTCAAGTTTCCTTCACTTTGCATGTGCTACCATCTTGTTTTGGGATTAGTTTTTTTAAATAAATTGAGAATTTTTGGCACCTGGGCATGCCACACAGCACAGAAAGAAGCAAACCGACAGCCAGATAAATTAGAACCCACCTCTGGGTTAGAATATAATTTCTCAATCTTAGGCACATCTTCAGATCCTTTTTGTCTCATCAAATTCCAGCACCATTTGCAAACATCCACCTTCTTGCTTTCCTAATTTGGATGTCATCCCTGATTTAGTTAATATGTTAATATGTCTTGTAGCACTGAGCGTCTTTTGCAGTATTTGATGCATGAAATAACATCTTCAGTTTGCTACTCAGTCAACTTTAATAGCTTCATAAAACTCTGCAATATGTTAGAAATTTTCCTGTTCTTGCATTGATAAAATAACAGGTGCTGAGGATTTTTTTTGCCATATGTATAATAAATCACCCTGTATGTTTCCCAAGGAGTAGTAATTAGCAAATCAAAGTCCTTTTTCAGCAAGTATGTATTTTTAGCACCAAGCTGCTGTATAATTAATATGCACCACATCCTGGGATTAGTTTCTGGAACTGAGTTCTGGGTTACATCCAATACGTGTTTTTTCTTAATCTGACCATCGCTTAAAATTTGAGAGTGGCTTTTGAATATTATATTTTAATGCCTTTGAGTTGTAGATATTATAAAACGTTTGAATTTCCAGCAAGTAAATTTATTGATTGATTGGTTGGTTGGTTGGTTGGTTGGTTGGTTGGTTTGATTTGATTTGACTTCTATGCCACAAGTTTGTCCTCTTTTTTCTTTCTTTTAGATGTAACTTTTATTGAGATGATCAATGTATATAAGGAACAAATGAAAAGAAAGATTTGTTTGTTTGTTTGCTTGCTTGTTTATTATTTATTTATTCATTTGTCCAATACATAAATACATAGGAAGAAAATAGACATGTGATAATATAAAAGAGGGTGAAGGTGAACGTAGAGGAGAGGATATATGAAAGGAAGAGAATATATATGAAAGGAAAGACAATGGATTGTTTGTTTTTATTATTAGAGTTGAAAGAGACCTTGCAGATCATCAAGTCCAACCCCTGCTCAAGCAGGAAACACTACAACATCCCAGACAGATGGCAGTCCAATTTCCTTTTCAATGTGTCGAGTAATGGGGCATTCACAACCTACGCTGGCAGGCCGTTCCACTGGTTGATCGCTCTCATCGCCAGAAAGTTCTTCTTTATTTCCATGTTGAATCTCTCTTTGGTCAGTTTTCATCCATTGCTCCTGGTCTGGCCCTCTGGTGCCCTGGAAAATAGTGTGACCCTCTCCTCTCTGTGGCAACCCCTCAAATATCTGTATATTGGTATCATGTCCCCTCTGACCCTCCTTTTCTCTAGGCTATCCATGCCCAGTTCCAGCAACCTCACTTTGTATGTCTCGGTTTCCAGTCCCTTTATCATTATAGTTGCTCTTTTCTGTACTTTCTCCAGAGTTTCAATGTCCTTTTTGTAGTGAGGTAACCAAAATTGAATGCAGCACTCCAGGTATGGTCTGACTAGGACACTATAGAGTGATATTAGTGGTACCTTGGTTCTCGACCATAATCCGTTCTAGAACTGTGGTTGAGAACCGATTTGGTCGAGAACCGAATTAATTTATCCCATAGGAAATAATGGAAATGTATTTAATTGGTTCCCAGCCCATTGACTTGCTGGGAACCAATTAAATCTACAGTATTTCCTCTATTCCCTATGGGATAAAGATCTCAGGGAACGGGATGAGAGGGAATGGGAGTCGGAACGCCCCTCCTGGCCGCCCTCTTAATAGCCTTCCAGTCTCTACCTTGTAACTTCTCCACGCAGCAGGAAGGGTAGGGCTGGCTACAATACCGGCAGCTTCATGGGGGATACTTTCCTCAGCGTTCAGTCGGTTACCTAAAAGCAGCTGCACCAATTTTTTTTCCCCCAGCGGTGGCGGCTCCGTCGGCTTCCCTTCGAGGAGCAACAGCAGCGTCAGGAACGTCACATGAAGGGAAGCCGCCGGAGCCGCCACGGGGAAAGAAAAAGTTGGTGCAACTGCCTGGAGGTAACCAACTGAACCGCGCGACATTCCCGACACAGCAGCAGCGTCGGGAATGTCGCGCGGTTCAGTTGGTTACCTCCAGGCAGTTGCACCAACTTTTTCTTTCCCCGTGGCGGCTCCGGCGGCTTACCTTCACGTGACGTTCCTGACGCTGCTGTTGCTCCTTGAAGGGAAGCCAACGGAGCCGCCACCGCTGGGGGGGAAAAAATTGGTGCAGCTGCTTTTAGGTAACCGACTGAACGCTGAGGAAAGTAGCCCCCACGGAGCTGCCGGTATTGTAGCCAGCCCTTCCCTTCCTGCTGCGTAGAGAAGTTACAAGGTAGAGACTGGAAGGCTATTAAGAGGGCGGCCAGGAGGGGCGTTCCGACTCCCATTCCCTCTCACCTCGTCCCTCAGATCTTACATTTCGGATAGAAAACAAAATTTTCTGTTCAGTATCCGAATTTTTGTTCGGATACTGAAGCAAATTTTTGCAGAAAATTTTGTTCGGTATCCGAAATGTACGAGAAAGGAAGCGTTCGAAAACCGAGGTACCACTGTACCTCCTTAGCCTTGGAGTGCATCCCCTGTTGATGCAGCTTAAGATTATGTTGGCCTTTTTAGTCACCGCTGCACAATGCTGGCTCATTTTTTATTTTATTTTTTTAATAAAAGTTTTTATTTACAAGTGTACAGAACATAAAAGACAATCGTAACAGTTGACAATTGAAACTTAATACATTACAATATGTCTGGATGTAAAAATATAACAATTAATAAACATATAGACTTGCAAAAAAGGGATAGAGAGAAAGTAGAGAGAAGAAGAAGAGAAAAGAAAAAGGGGAGAAGCAAGAAGAGAAAGGAAAAAGAAAAAGAGAGAAGGGTGGGTGAGTGTACAGTGGAGCTGTGTTAAGAATATGAACTAATTTTAAATTTATTAGCTCATTACCTTAGATCAAGATTAGTCATATAGATAGGTAGAAGCAAGCTTTGAATTAATCACAGTATAGAGATTTTGAAAGTAGAAGTAAAATTTCATATTTATATATCTAATATCTCTTGCAACTATTAGAAAAGAAAAGGAAAGGTTTTATACCAGATTTGTGTCTGATCTAATATATACAGATCATTCCATTGGTTAAGGAATGGCTCATTTTTTTAAATTTATTTATTTTGTCCAATACACAATACATATTGAAGAGAATAGACATGAAGTATTATATATAAAGAGAAGATATAAAAATAGAGGAGAAGATATATGAAGGAAGAAAAGATATATGATATATGAGATAAGGAGAGACAATTTGGACAGGGGACAAAAGGCAGGCTAGTGCACTTATGTACGCCCCTTACTGACCTCTTAGGAACCTGGAGAGGTCAATCGTGGAGAGTCTAAGGGAGAAATGTTGGGGGTTAGGGGTTGACACTACTGAGTCCAGTAATGAGTTCCACACTTCGACAACTCGATTGCTAAAATCATATTTTTTACAGTCAAGCTTGGAGCGATTAATATTAAGTTTGAATTTGTTGTGTGCTCTTGTGTTGTTGCGGTTGAAGCTGAAGTAGTCATTGATAGGCAGGACGTTGCAGCTTATGATTTTGTGGGCAATACTTAGATCGTGTTTTAGGCGTCGTAGTTCTAAGCTTTCTATTTAGTTGGTTATCCATCAAGACTCTGAGATCTCTCTCACAGTCGCTAGTGTAAAGTGTGGTTTCTCCCAATTTGTATGCGTGTCTTAGGCTTTTCTTACCTAGATGATAGGGAAATGTGGAAAGGAAAGAAAATGGAAAGTGGTGTGGGATAAAGAGGAAGTGGGGGAAGCATTGACTGCCGTCCTTTTTTCTATCCATTCTTCCATTGTTTATTTATTTATTTATTAATAGAGTTGAAAGGGACCGTTAGGTCATCGAGTCCAACCCCCACTGTGTGGATCAGTGTTTCCCAACCTTAGCAAATTGAAGATATTTGGACTTCAACTCCCAGAATTCGCTGGCTGGGGAATTCTGGGAGTTGAAGTCCAAATATCTTCAATTTGCGTCCCCGACCATTGCGAACAGGGTAATTTGCGATTTTTGAACCCGGAAGTCAAAACACCATCTGCGCATGCGTGCCCTTTTTTCTATGGGCACGCATGCGTAGATGGCGCCCGGCAGATCAGCTGCTGGGCGGCTTCCCTGGGTCTTCCCCCTCTTGCTGGCGGGAGGGCGAAGCCCCCCCCCCAGCACCCGCTCGCCCGCCCTTCGCCCTTCGCCCGGGAAGTTCGCCAGGAGTCAGCCGAGAACGGCGCGCCTGTTTTAAAACGATCGGAGCCGGCCGGCTCCGATCGTTTTAAAGCAGGCGCGCCGTTCTCCGCTGACTCCTAAAGCGGGGAAGTTCACCAGGAGTCAGCGGAGAACGGCGCAACTGTTTTAAAACGATCGGAGCTTTCCAATGAGTCCCGAAGACAAACGTCAAACTTCCGCGTTTGTCTTCGGGACTCATTGGAAAGCCGTGCGGGTGTTTTAAAACGTCCCCGCCGACATGGGGGGCTTGCTAGCACCCCCCCAAACCCGGGTTGGGGGTTCGGGGGGGTGCTAGCGAGCCCCCCATGTCGGCGGCGACGTTTTAAAACAGCCGCGCCACCCCCAATCTTCGGCTCCTCGCTAGCGCTGCGGAAGTTAAAAACACCATCTGCACATGCACAGATGGTGTTTTTACTTCCGCAGCGCTACTTCGTGAAAACCCGCTCGTTGCGGGGGGTCCTGGAATGGAACCCTCGCAACGAGCGGGGGATCACTGTATATACACACACACACACACACAGAGTAAAATACATGATGAAGGTTATAGGGGAGATACTCATAGTAAAATATATCTAAGAAAGAATAGAAAAGAAGATATAGTAATAGAACATATCAATGAAAGAACAGAAGAAGAGATATAGGAATAGAAGAAAGGTATAGGAGATATAGGAGAGCAATAGGACAGGGGACAGAAGGCACTCTAGTGCACTTGTACTCGCCCTTTACTGACCTCTTAGGAATCTGGATAGGTCAGATAATCTAAGGGTAAAGTGTTAGGGGTTTGGGGATGACACTACTGAGTCAGGTAATGAGTTCCACGCTTCGACAACTCGGTTACTGAAGTCATATTTTTTACAGTCAAGTTTGGAGCAGTTAATATTAAGTTTAAATCTGTTGTGTGTTCTTGTGTTGTTGTGGTTGAAGCTGAAGTAGTCGCCAACGGGCAGGACGTTGCAGCATATGATCTTGTGGGGAATACTTAGATCTTGTTTAAGGCGTCTTAGTTCTAAACTTTCTAGGCCCAGGATTCAAAGTCTAGTTCTATTTCTGTACATGAAGGATTCGAGCTGCAGTCAATTTTGTCTAATCTTGTGTGTGTGTTTTTTTAAAGCCTTTAGCAAGTTGCATTGCAAAATCTAGAGAACTAGAAATGTTAATGGCAACCAAGTTTCAATTTGCATTGATTTGAAAAGGCAGAATTAGGTATAGTAGCATTCCAAAAATACCTTTGACTGTCACTACTTAGGATCTTTTTTTAAAAAAAAATTTTTATTAAATTTTATTACAACAACAAAAAAATACTTAAAAGAAAACGTTCCTAACACCAATAAACCCCACCACCATTTAGGGGGTTAAATTATTTGCAATAAGTTTCAATTTCTTCCTTAGCTCCGGTTTACATTTCTTTACATACAAAAAGTGATTGGAATTTATTTTTCACATTGTCGTCATAAATTCTACTTAAGATATAATCTTTCACCTTATTCCATCGTGCCATCAGCTTCTCCAATTTATTTTCATCAAAGTTATTTAATCTTATTTCCATAATTTCGAAGTGGATGTGGTCCACCATGTACCAGTACCAATGCTGGATTGTCCATTTATTGCTATCCTTCCACCCTAATACCACTAGTGCTTGAGCACTTTCCAAAGCTGCTGCTTTGATTTCTTTAAATTCTCGTAATTCCCCATATTTAACTAGTATTGCTAATTCTTTTGTAATTATCCAATTAATGTTTAGCATATGTTGTGGTTCAGCCTGAGGCTGCTCAGGGACCGGCTGTGTCTCTGCTTGCTCCATGCCCGGAGGAGGATGACAGCGAAGAGGAGGGGGCTGAACAGTCGGACAGGGGAGAGGAAAATCAGGAATGGGATGAAGGAGAACAGCATGAGAGCCCCGGGGGGGGGGAGGTCTCCCCAGCCAGTAGCTTGGAGTCATTAGGTGATGAAGCACAAGCCGTCATTGACATGCGACAGAGACGTTCAGATCAGAGAAAGGAGCAATTAAAGAAGTATTATCAGCACTGAATTAGGAACAGCTGGGCTTGGGTGTGGTCCTCCTTAGCAGGGTTTAAAAGGCAGGCAAGCCCTTGAAGCCATGTGGAGTGTTATCAGTTGGTGTTACGGTGTCCTGCTTTGTTCTTGACGTCTCTGTTCCTGGCTTGTGGCCCAGCAGTTTGGAAGACCCGTGGGAGGTGTAGGTCTGCTATCTACAGCCTCGGCTTGGCAGCAAGAATCCTGTATTGCTGCATGGACTTTTGTCTTCGTGGATATATTTGAAGATCTAGCGTTTTCCTGTTTGTAAGGACATTTTCTGTTACCTGTGTTTTTCTTGAATTTTATAAACTGCCTTTGCCTTTTATCGGTGTGTCTGGCTTCTCTTTTTGGGTTGGTCTTGGCTTCCGGAGTGACCCAGACAGAACAGCATATTATTTATTTCATTCTGTACTTCCTTCCAAAAGTTTTGAGCTTCAACACATTCCCAGAGCATATGCATAAAAACTCCTTTTATTTGGCAACCATGCCAGCAATTTCCTTTCCCTTTCCTCTGAAAGTGTGCTAGTTTTATTGGCGTGAAATACCATTTATGTAAAATTTTCCTTCTCATCTGTCTACTTCTTGTATTCTTTATCTTATGTATATTTTCTACTACTTCTTCCATCTCACTACTTAGGATCTTGAGGAGAGTGATTGAGTGACAGACTGAACTTGTTCAATTTGACCTAATGGCTATCCTTTCACAGGAAACTAGGTCTCTCATTTGAAATACATCAGACTGAAATGTTGAACGCTTTATAGTTGCCTCTCTCAGGGGAACATGTTGCCCTTTTATCCATTATGCTGAGTTGCCTTAAAGAGAAGAAACCGACAGTAAATCTGAGTGCCAGGGGGATTGTTTGCCCAACTAATATATCCTTTCTAGTGTGCCACAAAGAACAGCACTGATTGCCGGAGTTCATCAGCAATGTAGATTCGCAGTGGGCAGTGTGCTGCAGAATTCTGCAGTAGAAAGATTTACAACCCAGTGCTACATCGTGTGAAATGATCTATTGCTCTTGAGATTTTGCTCTGAAGTTCCCTATCCTGGGCCCTATTAATCTAATTGCATTTTATATAACCTGAAGACCGAGATGGTCCATGGGATTTAGAAAGATCGAGAATCATTTTCTGAAGACAGAGCAAAATTGCATTGCAGTGGTACCTCTACCTAAGAACGCCTCTACTTACAAACTTTTCTACAGTAGATAAGAACTGGGTGTTCAAGATTTTTTTTGCCTCTTCTCAAGAACCATTTTCCACTTAGAAACCCAAGCCTCCGAAACTGTAAGCGGAAAAAGGCAGTGAGAAGCCTCTGTGGGGCCTCTCTAGGAATCTCCTGGGAGGAAATAGGGCAGGAAAAGGTGGGGAGAAGCTTCTGTGGGGCCTCTCTAGGAATCTCCTGGGAGGAAACAGGGCAGGAAAAGGCAGGGAGAAGCCTCCGTGGGGCCTCTCTAGGAATCTCCTGGAAGGAAATAGGGCAGGAAAAGGTGGGGAGAAGCCTCTGTGGGGCCTCTCTAGGAATCTCCTGGGAGGAAATAGGGCAGGAAAAGGTGGGGAGAAGCCTCCGTGGGGCCTCTCTAGGAATCTCCTGGGAGGAAATAGGGCAGGAAAAGGTGGGGAGAAGCCTCTGTGGGGCCTCTCTAGGAATCTCCTGGGAGGAAATAGGGCAGGAAAAGGTGGGGAGAAGCCTCTGTGGGGCCTCTCTAGGAATCTCCTGGGAGGAAACAGGACAGGAAAAGGTGGGGAGAAGCCTCTGTGGGGCCTCTCTAGGAATCTCCTGGGAGGAAACAGGACAGGAAAAGGCGAGGAGAAGCCTCTGTGGGGTGTCTCTAGGAATCTCATGGGAGGAAACAGGGCTTCTACCCTCCCTGTGATTTCCCCAATCGCACACATTATTTGCTTTTACATTGATTCCTATGGGAAAAAATGCTTCTTCTTACAAACCTTTCTACTTAAGAACCTGGTCAGGGAATGAATTAAGTTCATAAGTAGAGATACTATTGTAGTATCACGTCTTATCCAAAAATAACATGGATCTCACCATGTACAGCTTTCAAACATGCCTTATCTGAACTTTGGAACCCCTGCTAGATAGGATTCAACTAGATTTTCATCTGTCCAAACCACCATAAAGCAGATGTCTGTATTCCTAAGCAGATGCAGACGGCATTGTAAAAAAAATGTTTCTCAACTTTTTGGTCAAATACATGTTGAAACCTGGAGAATGGGAAGTAGGGAGAGACTGACCTTTCTTTGGCTGTTCCCAGAGCAAGGGTTCTCAAAATCATGAGCAAAGCAAACATCCCTCAAGAGGTTATGAAGAATGTCAAATAACTACAATTTTAGAAAAATATTAGCATTAAGAAAAACTGGGGAGATAGATATGTGTGGGCAAGTTAATGGGAGAGAGTATGTGACCTAGGAAGATGAACAGGTGGTGGCTGGAAGTTAAAGGATGGGTAAACTGATGGGAAGATCAGCAGATATTGGCAAAGATGAGGGTTGGAGATCTGATATGTACACTGGTGCACTTATGTACGCCCCTTACTGACCTCTAAGGAACCTGGAGAGGTCAATCATGGATAGTCTAAGGGAAAAATGTTGGGGGTTAGGGGTTGACACTACTGAGTCAGGTAATGAGTTCCACGCTTCGACAACTCGGTTGCTGAAGTCATATTTTTTACAGTCAAATTTGGAACGGTTAATATTAAGTTTGAATCTGTTGCATGCTCTTGTGTTGTTGTGGTTGAAGCTGAAGTAGTCATTGACAGGTGCTGCACTCATTTAAATGGTTGTCCACTAGGACTCCAAGATCCCACTCACAGTTACTACTGTTGAGCAATGTACCACAAATTTTTGAGCAATGTACTAAATATTTCAAGTATGAAATATTATTTGTGATGGATGCAGAATCATAATTAGTTGGCTCTATCTACCATTGTTTTCTACTAGTTTGAATGAACATAAGCAAACAAGTAAGGAACGATGGAAGATACCGTGACTGTTTTGCCCAGAAACAGATCTGTGCCAAGTTTTTTAAAAAAAAAGTGTGACTCAGTGGCTGGGTTCACACAATACATTTAATTGGTCTGCTACAGTGCCTGCATTTGCCCAACATGCTAAGCTTGGTTATTCTGTTAGGAGAATTCAGTTGACTTGGTGAGATTATAATTCATTGTATTCTGCAAATGAAGAAAAATGGTTCACTTCGTAACCAGGTTAAACTTGGGTGCAGAAAACTAAAATAAAGAGTGCATGTTTATCATGCCGCATATTTCTTTGGAAATATTGACCAGAAACATACATCATCCAGCAATCGACTTCATTCCCAAGAACTTCTGAAGTCCCTCATCTAGAAAGCTTAGAACTACATCGCCTAAAACACGATCTAAGTATTGCCCACAAGATCATATGCTGCAACGTTCTACCTGTCAATGACTACTTCAGCTTCAATCGCAACAACACAAGAGCACACAACAGATTCAAACTTAATATTAACCGCTCCAAACTTAACTGTAAAAAATATGACTTTAGCAACCGAGTTGTCGAAGCGTGGAATTCATTATCTGACTCAGTAGTGTCAACCCCTAACCCCCAACGTTTTTCCCTTAGACTATCCACAATTGACCTCTCCAGGTTCCTTAGAGGTCAGTAAGGGGCATGCATAAGTGCACCAGTGTGCCTTCCCTCCCCTGTCCAATTGTCTCTCCTTATCTCATTTATCTTTTCTTCCTTTCAAATATGTTCACCTATACTTTTATATCTTTCCTTCTATTCTTTTATTTACTTATATTATTACATATCTTTCTCTTCAATGTGTATTATGTATTGGACAAAATAAATAAATAAAATAAAATAAATAATAAACATAAGTGCACCAACATGCCTTCCGTCCCCTGTCCTATTGTCTCTCCTATATTTCTTTATATATCCTTCTTCTATTCCTGTATCTTCCTCTATTCTTTTATTTATATATATATGTATCCCTATATCTTTTCTTCTATTCTTTCATTGATATAATTTACTATGATTATAACCTCTTTAACCTTCACTGTGTTTTGGACAAAATAAATAAATAAAATAAATAAAATAAAATAAAATAATAAAATCTGCCATTCCCATTTTAGTTGGAGTGAAGAATCCTTGGAATTCTCAAATAATACAATCCTGGGAGTTTTGTTGCTACTATTGTTATTGTGGTGGTGACTTTCATGCATTTTCTGCTAAGAGCATACAACATTTTCTAAAAAAGCAAATTTCCCCTTAAGGCTTTATAGTGGAAAAATGCTCCCCACAAAAGCAATTGAAATACAAGCAGGACATGAAGACAAGGGTTAACAGGGAGGAAATTGTCATGTCCATTTCGGCTTCATTGCTCTGTTATTTGAAGCTGCAGCTCCGTACTGAATCTTCTGATTACATAATAAGACGCCTATCCTTTTAAAGGTTGCACAATCCCCCGGAGCAAATGGCACAACACAAGCAACAGACATACAACACACACACACACACGCCATCCCTTTTCTGCTTCTCTCCATCATCCCACCCTTATGCTTCTTGTAAAGACTTTGGTATGCCGAACTCTGTCAAACAATGCCTGGTGCCAGGTTTTTAACAAGAATCTCACACAATGCCCAATGCCAAACACCCTCTTTAAACAATGCTGAATGAAGGATCGCAAGCACTCCATGGTAGCCACAGAGTGAGTTGCTTGCAGACCATATATAGGCAAAAGGCAGGGGATTCCCTTCGTTGGGGAGACAGTCAACTGGTGACTGAGCACAGGCTCTTGGCAGAATCTGTAGCAACCTCACTGTTGTACACATGGCACAACTCTCTCCCAATGGGCATGGTATCTTATTGCAACACATGCACTGAAGATACAGCTCAAAACGATGGGAGAAACTTAGCCCAGACCAATACTGAATCCACCAATCTTTGCCAAAGGAACCCTATGTGCTGCCCCTTAGTAGCAGGAGCCAGAGAACACAGAGAGAGAGAGAGAGAGGGAGGGAGAAAGGGAGAAAGGGAGAAAGGGAGGGAGAGGGAGGAAGGAAGGAAGGAAGGAAGAAGGGAGGGAGGGAGGAAGGAAGGAAGGAAAAATTTAAGAAAGAAAGAAAGAAAGAGAGAGAGAGAGAGAAAGAAAGAAAGGTGAAGGAAGAAAGGAGATATGGAAGAAAGGAAGGAAGGAAGATAGAGAGAGAAAGGAAGAGAGAAAAAGAAAGGAAGAAGGGAAGGAAGGAAAAAAGAAAAGAAAAAGGAGGGAAGGAGAGAGGGAGGGAGGAAGGAAGGAAAAAATTAAGAAAGAAAGAGAGAGAGAGAGAGAGAAAGAAAGAAAGAAAGGGGAGGAAGAAAGGAGATATGGAAGAAAGGAAGGAAGGGAGAGAGAGAAAGGAATAGAGAGAAAGAAAGAAAGAAGGGAAGGAAGGAAGGAAAAAAGAAAGGAAAAAGGAAGGAAGGAAGGAGGGAGGGAGGGAGGGGAGGAAAAAGATAAGGAAGGAAGGAAAAAGATAAGAAAGAAAGAAAGAAAACTTTTTTTTTGGTAGTTGGGAAAGCCCAAAGCCCAAGTTATAGCCACAATGCCCTTGGCTTTCGTCACTCGAGAGGAAGGGAAAAGGTCTATTTGCTAGTCAAACAGCTGCATTAGTGGTGTTTGAAGGAGTGACAAAGAAACGAAGCGAAGATAAAGTTTCTGTGGTTTAAGCGCCTTTTCCAATTTCCTTTCAGGCACGGAATTTCCCTCCTCCACTGCACCCTGCCCAGGCAGTCTTGGGGTTCTACCCTTTTGGAGACCCCCACCACCACTCCAAACAGTGCTTCTTCTAAATGGAATTTCTTTAACTTTTCCTTTTTCTCAGCCATACCCATGTTTGATCTCTCAGCTGTTTTCTTGTGCCAAATTGGCTTTGCATTGGCTTCCCGCCCACCATTGCATGTCCAGAGGATTCAGTGCAATTCATAGGCTGCAGGCCAAGACCGTTTATGCTGGTTTAATGTTCTGAAGTGGCAGGTGCAACCGATCTGAAGAACACACCCTTCCCCTTTAAAGTCCTAGTGTTTGTGCAACTGATTATGCTGGGGAAAAATACTCTCTCTGTGCTCAGGTATAATCCTCATCTTCACAAATATCCATATTTATTATTATTATTATTATTATTATTATTATTATTATTATTAATTATTTATTGGATTTGTATGCCGCCCCTCTCTGCAGACTCGGGGCGGCTAACAACAATGGTAAAAACAACATGCGACAATCCAATACTAAAGCAGCTAAAAACCCTTATTTTAAAACCAATCATACATACAAACATACCATACATAAATTGTAAAGCCTAGGGGGAAAGAATATCTCAGTTCCCCCATGCCTGACGACAGAGGTGGGTTTTAAGAAGCTTACGAAAGGCAAGAAGGGTGGGGGCAATTCTAATCTCTGGGGGAGTTGGTTCCAGAGGGCCGGGGCCGCCACAGAGAAGGCTCTTCCCCTGGGTCCCGCCAAACGACATTGTTTAGTTGACGGGACCCGGAGAAGGCCCACTCTGTGAGACCTAACTGGTCACTGGGATTCGTGCGGCAGAAGGCGGTCCCGGAGATAATCTGGCCCGGTGCCATGAAGGGCTTTATAGGTCATAACCAACTATGTTGGGAGTACTGTGATTTATTTATTTATTAGAGTTGGAAGGGACCTTGTAGGTCATCTAGTCCAACCCCCTGCTGGTGCAAAAGTCCCTACACTATTTTGGACAAATGGCGATCCAATCTCCCTTTGAAAGTCTCAAGTGTTGGAACTTGGAGCTCTCACAACCTCCATAGGCAAGCTGTTCCACTGGTTGATCGCTCTCACCGTCAGAAAGTTCCTCCTTATTTCCAGGTTGAATCTGTCCTTGGCCAGCTCCCATCCGTTGCTCCTTGTCTGGGCTTTGGGTGCCTTGGAAAACAGCCTGACCCCCTTCTCTCTGTGGCAGCCCCTCAAGTATTGCAACACTGCTGTCATGTCTCCCCTGGTCTTTCTCTTCGCTAGATAGTCATGCCCAGTTCCTGCAATCTCTCTTCGTATGTTTGAGTCTATTATTGTTATTATTTATTAGATTTGTATGCCGCCTCTCTCTGAGGACTCAGAGTGGCTCACAACAAGAAACAATACAAATCCAAAGGTTAAAACAATTTAAAAACCCTTAATATAGAAAACAATCATACATCTCATACAGACCATACATAAAGCGGAAACGGCCCAGGGGAAGCAATTTCCCCATGCCTGACGACAGAGATGGGTTTTGAGGAGTTTGCGAAAGGCAAGGAGGGTGGGGGCAGTCCTAATCTCTGGGGGGAGTTGATTCCAGAGGGTTGGTGCCGCCACAGAGAAGGCTCTTTCCCTGGGTCCCACCAGATGACATTGTTTCGTCGATGGGACCCGGAGAAGGCCAACAACACAAGAGCACACAACAGATTCAAACTTAATATTAACCGCTCCAAACTAGACTGCAAAAAATATAACTTCAGCAACCAAGTTGTCGAAGCGTGGAACTCATTACCTGACTCAGTAGTGTCAACCCCTAACCCCCAACATTTTTCCCTTAGACTATCCACAATTGACCTCTCCAGGTTCCTCAGAGGTCAGTAAGGGGCATGCATAAGTGCACCAGTGTGCCTTCCGTCCCCTGTCCAATTGTCTCTCCTTATCTCATTTATCTTTTCTTCCTTTCATATATTATCTCCTATACTTTTATATCTTTTCTTCTTTCCTTTTCTTCATTTATATTACTACATATCTATTCTCTTCAGTGTGTATTATGTATTGGATAAAATAAATAAATAAAATAAAATAAAAACTTCCAGTCCCCTTATCATCCTGGTTGCTCTCTTCTGCACTTTCTCTAGAGCAGTGTTTTTCAACCAGTGTGCCGTGGCACACTAGTGTGCCGCGAGACATAGTCAGGTGTGCCGCGAAGCTCAGAGAGAGAAAGAAAGCAAGAGAGAGAGAAAGAGAAAGAAAGAGAGAGAAAGAAAGAGAGAGAAAGAAAGAAAGAGAGAAAGAAAGAAAGACAGAAAGAAAGAAAAAGAAACAGAGAGAGAGAAAAAGAAAGAAAGAGAGAGAGAAAGAAACAGAGAGAAAGAAAGAGAAAGAAAGAAAGCAAGAGAGAGAGAGAGAGAGAGAAAGCAAGAGAGAGAGCAAGAGAGAGAAAGAAAGCAAGAGAGAGAGAGAAAGAGAGGGAGGTAAGGAGAGAGAAAGACATAGAGGGAGGTAAGGAGGGAGAGAAAGAGAGCAAAAAAGACAGGAAGGAAGGAAGAGAAAGAAAGAGGGATGAAGAGAGAGAAAGAAAGAGGAAGGAAGGGAGAGAAAGAGAATTTTTTTGTCCAAACTTTTTTTAGCCCCCCCTCCCGCCCCGCTCAATGTGCCCCAGGGTTTTGTAAATGTAAAAAATGTGCCGCGGCTCAAAAAAGGTTGAAAATCACTGCTCTAGAGTTTCAATGTCTTTTTTGTAGTGTGGTGACCAAAACTGGATGCAGTACTCTAGGTGTGATCTAACTAGGGCTTTATTTAACTTACATCAATTTCCACAGCCCTGTAATATGGATTACTAAAAAGGCTTTCCACCCATTGCTGTTTGTCTTGCCTTCAGGTGCTTTGGAGAATAGCTTGACTTCTTCTTCTTTGTGGCAGCCCCTCAAATATTGGAACACTGCTATCATGTCAGCCCCAGTCCTTCTTTTAATTAAATTAGACATACTCAAACACATACAGTGATACCTCGTCTAACAAATGCCTCAACATACAAACTTTTTGAGATACAAACCCGGGGTTTAAGATTTTTTTGCCTCTTCTTACAAACTATTTTCACCTTACAAACCCACCGCCGCCGCTGGGATGCCCCGCCTCTGGACTTCCATTGCCAGCGAAGCACCCGGTTTTGCACTGCTGGGATTCCCCTGAGGCTCCCCTCCATGGGAAACCCCACCTCCGGACTTCTGTGTTTATGTGATGCTGCAGGGGAATCCCAGCAGTGCAAAAAATGGGCACTTCGCTGGCAATGGAAGTCCGGAGGTGGGGTTTCCCAGCGAGTGGAGCCTCAGTGAAATTGCAGCATCGCAAAAACACAGAGGTCGGAAGGTGGGGTTTTGAGGACTTCAGTGTTTTTGTGATGCTGCAATTTCACTGATGCTCCCTTTGCTGGGAAACCCCACCTCCAGACTTCCATTGCCAGCGAAGCGCTCGTTTTTGCGATGCTGGGATTCCCCTGCTGGGATTCCCCTGCAGCATCGCAAAAACACAGAAGTCCGGAGGTGGGGTTTCCCATGGAGGGGAGCCTCAGGGGAATCCCACCAGCGCAAAAACGGGCATTTCGGCTGGCAAAAGGGGTGAGTTTTGGGCTTGCACGCATTAATCACTTTTCCATTGATTCCTATGGGAAACATTGTTTCATCTGACAAATTTTTCACCTTAAGAACCTCGTCCCGGAACCAATTAAGTTTGTAAGACAAGGTATCACTGTATTCTGTAAAATCAGTTTGGTCATGTAACCATTAAGAACATTATGCGCAGGTTCCATTACAGTTGTAACTAGAGGACTGCTTATATTACACTTAATATTTTTATGCCATCCTAAGAATATGATACAAATTCACTGTAATGATCCATCAAATAAAGAAAAACCAAAAATCAAAATGTCTGCCTGCTTAATTATTTGATCCTTGGAAGGAATAGCATAGTCTTTGATGACATATTCCGAATAGTGGTAATCACCCTTCCAAAATGCTCAATCCTTCTGACAGTTTGCATTAAAAATTAAACCTCTAAATTCGATCCCCCAAAAAGCTATTCCATAAAATGTCTTTTCTTGGGGAAAATTCTTCTGCTTTAGTTGGAATTAAACCAAAGAAATTTGGGAAATTAAATTAAATTAGAGAAGCAGTAAAAACTAAAGCTAAACCAACAAGCATAATAAAGACTTTAACATCAAAACATGAGAATAAATTCTGCAGAGAAAAAAAAATTAGTACCATATTTTTCAGAGTATAAGAGGGTGGAAATGTTAGTGTGACTTTTACACTGAATACAGCAATTTTTGGCTTCCCAAAGCCCAGTCCCATACATCCCATTTTTGCAAAAAAAACCCAAAAAACCCCAGGATGTGTAGAAAGTTTGGGAGGTCTGCAAAGTGCTTCTGGGGGCCGGGGAGGAAAAAACCTTTTTTTTCCTTACTTACCTCTTCGAAATCTTAGTGTGTCTTATACACCAGTGTATATCATAGTTTGAAAAATACGGTAGTTAGCACACTCCATTTGACTCTTGATTACGCAATGAGAGCGATCTGAAATGTGGTCAGCATTAACAAAGCAGGCCAAGGTAACAATAAATAAATAGCAATTAAACTCTGGAGGCTTTGTTAACGGATTTGCTAAGGAACAATCCCTCAAAAGAAAGGGCAAACAGCACCTGTTGAGAGTCCCAAAGAATTATTTGCACACCTAACCAACAGCCAGGCAAGGCGGCAAAAAGGGCGCGATGCTTTAATAATTTTGCAAGACAGCAAAGCACCTGCGGCTTATTCAGTAGAATCTAGTTGGTTTGATTTGTTTTTTCTTCCTTCCATAGTAATCATGGTGGGAAAAGTTAAGTGAAGGTACATAGAGTCCACATCCATTCTTGGTTTCTGTGGGGGGCAAAGTTTTTTGGGGGGGAAAAACCCAAATCTTAC